>NC_091195.1:8267850-8287072 GCF_040958095.1 Procambarus clarkii | reverse complement strand
AGGAACACAAATGCGAACAAGCCTTAATGGTACCCAGGACTATATGCGAATGAAAACTCACACCCCAGAAGTGACTCGAACCCATACTCCCAGGAGCAACGCAACTGGTAACTACAGGGCGCCTTAATCCACTTGACCATCACGGCCGTCAAAAGGAAGTGATAGCCGAGGCTATTTGAGCCACTTCCCCGACGGCAACTCGGATGGTAATCTTGGGCATAGCATTTCACCAAATCACCTCATTCTTTGGGGCACACGTGAGGAACACAAATGCGAACAAGCCTGAATGGTCCCCAGGACTATATGCGAATGAAAACTCACACCCCAGAAGTGACTCGAACCCATACTCCCAGGAGCAACGCAACTGGTAACTACTAGGGCGCCTTAATCCACTTGACCATCACGGCCGTCAAAAGGAAGTGATAAGCCTGAGGCTATTTGAGCCACTTCCCCGACGGCAACTCGGATGGTAATCTTGGGCATAGCATTTCACCAAATCACCTCATTCTTTGGGGCACACGTGAGGAACACAAATGCGAACAAGCCTGAATGGTCCCCAGGACTATATGCGAATGAAAACTCACACCCCAGAAGTGACTCGAACCCATACTCCCAGGAGCAACGCAACTGATAACTACAGGGCGCCTTAATCCACTTGACCATCACGGCCGTCAAATGGAAGTGATAGCCGAGGCTATTTGAAGCCACTTCCCCGACGGCAACTCGGATGGTAATCTTGGGCATAGCATTTCACCAAATCACCTCATTCTTTGGGGCACACGTGAGGAACACAAATGCGAACAAGCCTGAATGGTCCCCAGGACTATATGCGAATGAAAACTCACACCCCAGAAGTGACTCGAACCCATACTCCCAGGATGCAACGCAACTGGTAACTACAGGGCGCCTTAATCCACTTGACCATCACGGCCGTCAAAAGGAAGTGATAGCCGAGGCTATTTGAGCCACTTCCCCGACGGCAACTCGGATGGTAATCTTGGGCATAGCATTTCACCAAATCACCTCATTCTTTGGGGCACACGTGAGGAACACAAATGCGAACAAGCCTGAATGGTCCCCAGGACTATATGCGAATGAAAACTCACACCCCAGAAGTGACTCGAACCCATACTCCCAGGAGCAACGCAACTGGTAACTACAGGGCGCCTTAATCCACTTGACCATCACGGCCGTCAAAAGGAAGTGATAGCCGAGGCTATTTGAGCCACTTCCCCGACGGCAACTCGGATGGTAATCTTGGGCATAGCATTTCACCAAATCACCTCATTCTTTGGGGCACACGTGAGGAACACAAATGCGAACAAGCCTGAATGGTCCCCAGGACTATATGCGAATGAAAACTCACACCCCAGAAGTGACTCGAACCCATACTCCCAGGAGCAACGCAACTGGTAACTACAGGGCGCCTTAATCCACTTGACCATCACGGCCGTCAAAAGGAAGTGATAGCCGAGGCTATTTGAGCCACTTCCCCGACGGCAACTCGGATGGTAATCTTGGGCATAGCATTTCACCAAATCACCTCATTCTTTGGGGCACACGTGAGGAACACAAATGCGAACAAGCCTGAATGGTCCCCAGGACTATATGCGAATGAAAACTCACACCCCAGAAGTGACTCGAACCCATACTCCCAGGAGCAACGCAACTGGTAACTACAGGGCGCCTTAATCCACTTGACCATCACGGCCGTCAAAAGGAAGTGATAGCCGAGGCTATTTGAGCCACTTCCCCGACGGCAACTCGGATGGTAATCTTGGGCATAGCATTTCACCAAATCACCTCATTCTTTGGGGCACACGTGAGGAACACAAATGCGAACAAGCCTGAATGGTCCCCAGGACTATATGCGAATGAAAACTCACACCCCAGAAGTGACTCGAACCCATACTCCCAGGAGCAACGCAACTGGTAACTACAGGGCGCCTTAATCCACTTGACCATCACGGCCGTCAAAAGGAAGTGATAGCCGAGGCTATTTGAGCCACTTCCCCGACGGCAACTCGGATGGTAATCTTGGGCATAGCATTTCACCAAATCACCTCATTCTTTGGGGCACACGTGAGGAACACAAATGCGAACAAGCCTGAATGGTCCCCAGGACTATATGCGAATGAAAACTCACACCCCAGAAGTGACTCGAACCCATACTCCCAGGAGCAACGCAACTGGTAACTACAGGGCGCCTTAATCCACTTGACCATCACGGCCGTCAAAAGGAAGTGATAGCCGAGGCTATTTGAGCCACTTCCCCGACGGCAACTCGGATGGTAATCTTGGGCATAGCATTTCACCAAATCACCTTATTCTTTGGGGCACACGTGAGGAACACAAATGCGAACAAGCCTTAATGGTAACCAGGACTATATGCGAATGAAAACTCACACCCCAGAAGTGACTCGAACCCATACTCCCAGGAGCAACGCAACTGGTAACTACAGGGCGCCTTAATCCACTTGACCATCACGGCCGTCAAAAGGAAGTGATAGCCGAGGCTATTTGAGCCACTTCCCCGACGGCAACTCGGATGGTAATCTTGGGCATAGCATTTCACCAAATCACCTCATTCTTTGGGGCACACGTGAGGAACACAAATGCGAACAAGCCTGAATGGTCCCCAGGACTATATGCGAATGAAAACTCACACCCAGAAGTGACTCGAACCCATACTCCCAGGAGCAACGCAACTGGTAACTATAGGGCGCCTTAATCCACTTGACCATCACGGCCGTCAAAAGGAAGTAAAAGCTGAGGCTATTTGAGCCACTTCACCGACGGCAACTCGGATGGTAATCTTGGGCATAGCATTTCACCAAATCACCTCATTCTTTGGGGCACACGTGAGGAACACAAATGCGAACAAGCCTGAATGGTCCCCAGGACTATATGCGAATGAAAACTCACACCCCAGAAGTGACTCGAACCCATACTCCCAGGAGCAACGCAACTGGTAACTACAGGGCGCCTTAATCCACTTGACCATCACGGCCGTCAAAAGGAAGTGATAGCCGAGGCTATTTGAGCCACTTCCCCGACGGCAACTCGGATGGTAATCTTGGGCATAGCATTTCACCAAATCACCTCATTCTTTGGGGCACACGTGAGGAACACAAATGCGAACAAGCCTGAATGGTCCCCAGGACTATATGCGAATGAAAACTCACACCCCAGAAGTGACTCGAACCCATACTCCCAGGAGCAACGCAACTGATAACTACAGGGCGCCTTAATCCACTTGACCATCACGGCCGTCAAATGGAAGTGATAGCCGAGGCTATTTGAGCCACTTCCCCGACGGCAACTCGGATGGTAATCTTGGGCATAGCATTTCACCAAATCACCTCATTCTTTGGGGCACACGTGAGGAACACAAATGCGAAAAAGCCTGAATGGTCCCCAGGACTATATGCGAATGAAAACTCACACCCCAGGAAGTGACTCGAACCCATACTCCCAGGAGCAACGCAACTGGTAACTACAGGGCGCCTTAATCCACTTGACCATCACGGCCGTCAAAAGGAAGTGATAGCCGAGGCTATTTGAGCCACTTCCCCGACGGCAACTCGGATGGTAATCTTGGGCATAGCATTTCACCAAATCACCTCATTCTTTGGGGCACACGTGAGGAACACAAATGCGAACAAGCCTGAATGGTCCCCACGGACTATATGCGAATGAAAACTCACACCCCAGAAGTGACTCGAACCCATACTCCCAGGAGCAACGCAACTGGTAACTACAGGGCGCCTTAATCCACTTGACCATCACGGCCGTCAAAAGGAAGTGATAGCCGAGGCTATTTGAGCCACTTCCCCGACGGCAACTCGGATGGTAATCTTGGGCATAGCATTTCACCAAATCACCTCATTCTTTGGGGCACACGTGAGGAATACAAATGCGAACAAGCCTGAATGGTCCCCAGGACTATATGCGAATGAAAACTCACACCCCAGAAGTGACTCGAAACCCATACTCCCAGGAGCAACGCAACTGGTAACTACAGGGCGCCTTAATCTACTTGACCATCACGGCCGTCAAAAGGAAGTGATAGCCGAGGCTATTTGAGCCACTTCCCCGACGGCAACTCGGATGGTAATCTTGGGCATAGCATTTCACCAAATCACCTCATTCTTTGGGGCACACGTGAGGAACACAAATGCGAACAAGCCTGAATGGTCCCCAGGACTATATGCGAATGAAAACTCACACCCCAGAAGTGACTCGAACCCATACTCCCAGGAGCAACGCAACTGGTAACTACAGGGCGCCTTAATCCACTTGACCATCACGGCCGTCAAAAGGAAGTGATAGCCGAGGCTATTTGAGCCACTTCCCCGACGGCAACTCGGATGGTAATCTTGGGCATAGCATTTCACCAAATCACCTTATTCTTTGGGGCACACGTGAGGAACACAAATGCGAACAAGCCTTAATGGTAACCAGGACTATATGCGAATGAAAACTCACACCCCAGAAGTGACTCGAACCCATACTCCCAGGAGCAACGCAACTGGTAACTACAGGGCGCCTTAATCCACTTGACCATCACGGCCGTCAAAAGGAAGTGATAGCCGAGGCTATTTGAGCCACTTCCCCGACGGCAACTCGGATGGTAATCTTGGGCATAGCATTTCACCAAATCACCTCATTCTTTGGGGCACACGTGAGGAACACAAATGCGAACAAGCCTGAATGGTCCCCAGGACTATATGCGAATGAAAACTCACACCCAGAAGTGACTCGAACCCATACTCCCAGGAGCAACGCAACTGGTAACTATAGGGCGCCTTAATCCACTTGACCATCACGGCCGTCAAAAGGAAGTAAAAGCTGAGGCTATTTGAGCCACTTCACCGACGGCAACTCGGATGGTAATCTTGGGCATAGCATTTCACCAAATCACCTCATTCTTTGGGGCACACGTGAGGAACACAAATGCGAACAAGCCTGAATGGTCCCCAGGACTATATGCGAATGAAAACTCACACCCCAGAAGTGACTCGAACCCATACTCCCAGGAGCAACGCAACTGGTAACTACAGGGCGCCTTAATCCACTTGACCATCACGGCCGTCAAAAGGAAGTGATAGCCGAGGCTATTTGAGCCACTTCCCCGACGGCAACTCGGATGGTAATCTTGGGCATAGCATTTCACCAAATCACCTCATTCTTTGGGGCACACGTGAGGAACACAAATGCGAACAAGCCTGAATGGTCCCCAGGACTATATGCGAATGAAAACTCACACCCCAGAAGTGACTCGAACCCATACTCCCAGGAGCAACGCAACTGATAACTACAGGGCGCCTTAATCCACTTGACCATCACGGCCGTCAAATGGAAGTGATAGCCGAGGCTATTTAAGCCACTTCCCCGACGGCAACTCGGATGGTAATCTTGGGCATAGCATTTCACCAAATCACCTCATTCTTTGGGGCACACGTGAGGAACACAAATGCGAACAAGCCTGAATGGTCCCCAGGACTATATGCGAATGAAAACTCACACCCCGGAAGTGACTCGAACCCATACTCCCAGGAGCAACGCAACTGGTAACTACAGGGCGCCTTAATCCACTTGACCATCACGGCCGTCAAAAGGAAGTGATAGCCGAGGCTATTTGAGCCACTTCCCCGACGGCAACTCGGATGGTAATCTTGGGCATAGCATTTCACCAAATCACCTCATTCTTTGGGGCACACGTGAGGAATACAAATGCGAACAAGCCTGAATGGTCCCCAGGACTATATGCGAATGAAAACTCACACCCCAGAAGTGACTCAAACCCATACTCCCAGGAGCAACGCAACTGGTAACTACAGGGCGCCTTAATCTACTTGACCATCACGGCCGTCAAAAGGAAGTGATAGCCGAGGCTATTTGAGCCACTTCCCCGACGGCATCTCGGATGGTAATCTTGGGCATAGCATTTCACCAAATCACCTCATTCTTTGGGGCATACGTGAGGAACACAAATGCGAACAAGCCTGAATGGTCCCCAGGACTATATGCGAATGAAAACTCACACCCCAGAAGTGACTCGAACCCATACTCCCAGGAGCAACGCAACTGGTAACTACAGGGCGCCTTAATCCACTTGACCATCACGGCCGTCAAAAGGAAGTGATAGCCGAGGCTATTTGAGCCACTTCCCCGACGGCAACTCGGATGGTAATCTTGGGCATAGCATTTTACCAATTCACCTCATTCTTTGGGGCACACGTGAGGAACACAAATGCGAACAAGCCTGAATGGTCCCCAGGACTATATGCGAATGAAAACTCACACCCCAGAAGTGACTCGAACCTATACTCCCAGGAGCAACGCAACTGGTAACTACAGGGCGCCTTAATCCACTTGACCATCACGGCCGTCAAAAGGAAGTGATAGCCGAGGCTATTTGAGCCACTTCCCCGACGGCAACTCGGATGGTAATCTTGGGCATAGCATTTCACCAAATCACCTCATTCTTTGGGGCACACGTGAGGAACACAAATGCGAACAAGCCTGAATGGTCCCCACGACTATATGCGAATGAAAACTCACACCCCAGAAGTGACTCGAACCCATACTCCCAGGAGCAACGCAACTGGTAACTACAGGGCGCCTTAATCCACTTGACCATCACGGCCGTCAAAAGGAAGTGATAGCCGAGGCTATTTGAGCCACTTCCCCGACGGCAACTCGGATGGTAATCTTGGGCGTAGCATTTCACCAAATCACCTCATTCTTTGGGGCACACGTGAGGAACACAAATGCGAACAAGCCTGAATGGTCCCCACGACTATATGCGAATGAAAACTCACACCCCAGAAGTGACTCGAACCCATACTCCCAGGAGCAACGCAACTGGTAACTACAGGGCGCCTTAATCCACTTGACCATCACGGCCGTCAAAAGGAAGTGATAGCCGAGGCTATTTGAGCCACTTCCCCGACGGCAACTCGGATGGTAATCTTGGGCATAGCATTTCACCAAATCACCTCATTCTTTGGGGCACACGTGAGGAACACAAATGCGAACAAGCCTGAATGGTCCCCAGGACTATATGCGAATGAAAACTCACACCCCAGAAGTGACTCGAACCCATACTCCCAGGAGCAACGCAACTGATAACTACAGGGCGCCTTAATCCACTTGACCATCACGGCCGTCAAATGGAAGTGATAGCCGAGGCTATTTAAGCCACTTCCCCGACGGCAACTCGGATGGTAATCTTGGGCATAGCATTTCACCAAATCACCTCATTCTTTGGGGCACACGTGAGGAACACAAATGCGAACAAGCCTGAATGGTCCCCAGGACTATATGCGAATGAAAACTCACACCCCGGAAGTGACTCGAACCCATACTCCCAGGAGCAACGCAACTGGTAACTACAGGGCGCCTTAATCCACTTGACCATCACGGCCGTCAAAAGGAAGTGATAGCCGAGGCTATTTGAGCCACTTCCCCGACGGCAACTCGGATGGTAATCTTGGGCATAGCATTTCACCAAATCACCTCATTCTTTGGGGCACACGTGAGGAATACAAATGCGAACAAGCCTGAATGGTCCCCAGGACTATATGCGAATGAAAACTCACACCCCAGAAGTGACTCAAACCCATACTCCCAGGAGCAACGCAACTGGTAACTACAGGGCGCATTAATCTACTTGACCATCACGGCCGTCAAAAGGAAGTGATAGCCGAGGCTATTTGAGCCACTTCCCCGACGGCAACTCGGATGGTAATCTTGGGCATAGCATTTCACCAAATCACCTCATTCTTTGGGGCACACGTGAGGAACACAAATGCGAACAAGCCTGAATGGTCCCCAGGACTATATGCGAATGAAAACTCACACCCCAGAAGTGACTCGAACCCATACTCCCAGGAGCAACGCAACTGGAAACTACAGGGCGCCTTAATCCACTTGACCATCACGGCCGTCAAAAGGAAGTGATAGCCGAGGCTATTTGAGCCACTTCCCCGACGGCAACTCGGATGGTAATCTTGGGCATAGCATTTCACCAAATCACCTCATTCTTTGGGGCACACGTGAGGAACACAAATGCGAACAAGCCTGAATGGTCCCCAGGACTATATGCGAATGAAAACTCACACCCCAGAAGTGACTCGAACCCATACTCCCAGGAGCAACGCAACTGGTAACTACAGGGCGCCTTAATCCACTTGACCATCACGGCCGTCAAAAGGAAGTGATAGCCGAGGCTATTTGAGCCACTTCCCCGACGGCAACTCGGATGGTAATCTTGGGCATAGCATTTCACCAAATCACCTTATTCTTTGGGGCACACGTGAGGAACACAAATGCGAACAAGCCTTAATGGTAACCAGGACTATATGCGAATGAAAACTCACACCCCAGAAGTGACTCGAACCCATACTCCCAGGAGCAACGCAACTGGTAACTACAGGGCGCCTTAGTCCACTTGACCATCACGGCCGTCAAAAGGAAGTGATAGCCGAGGCTATTTGAGCCACTTCCCCGACGGCAACTCGGATGGTAATCTTGGGCATAGCATTTCACCAAATCACCTCATTCTTTGGGGCACACGTGAGGAACACAAATGCGAACAAGCCTGAATGGTCCCCAGGACTATATGCGAATGAAAACTCACACCCAGAAGTGACTCTGTTACGGCCCTCTCGGGACGCAACGGGGTTCTTACTCTGATGTAGTTAGAGTAAGATATATATCCGGCCCCAAGCCAGTAGAGGCTATCAAGGGATGC
This sequence comes from Procambarus clarkii, assembly GCF_040958095.1. Taxonomy (NCBI): domain Eukaryota; kingdom Metazoa; phylum Arthropoda; class Malacostraca; order Decapoda; family Cambaridae; genus Procambarus; species Procambarus clarkii. The sequence continues at coordinate 8,278,311 of NC_091195.1, read as the reverse complement.
GATCCGTGACGCAAGTAACTTAAAGGGAGTAGGGAAAGAAAGGTAAGAACTTAATATAATATAATATAACCTTCACCATTTAAATATATAAAAGTAAAACGTACACAAGGGGGAGGGGTATTAACACTTTACAAAGGGGATCAACACTGTAGTCTTCTGCTGGAGACTATGGATCCTCGAAGCTAGGTGCTGAGTCCGCGGTGCTTTCTTCGTGGCCTCAAGACGTGTCCTCTGAGAACGCCGAGTCTACCCTGGCCACAGGTCAGCCACAACACAGGTCCACTGGGGGCACCGTCGTGGAGGCCGTCAACCACACGTCCAGCAGGTCTGCTGGCAGGTACTGAGCCACCAAGGCTGGTACGGCCACTCCACGAACGATAAAAGGGGTACGCCCTAGACAGGAGTCTCGTGTGATATCACCAATCACCCTCCTGTCCTCAATACCCCAGTGGATTATCGTCTCCAACCGTCGGTCCCGGGTAAATCCTTCCACTGCCACTCCACTGGCAGGCTTAACACACCACAGTGTTCTTCCGGGGGGACGACGTCACGACAGCTGCAGCAAACTTCACTGTATGGAGACTGGCTGCCTTGGGTAGACTGACTTCACCTTCAACACAGTGGTCCCAGGTCGGCTCTGTAAGCAGACACGTCATCAATAACAGGGACACTAAAACACCACACTTACAGGCTCAGACGCAAACGCCCGACATATCCACTCCATAGATGGCGTTGTAGTCTGAGCACCACCTCACCAGAGGTCAGCGGCGGCGGTGTTGAGCGCTGAACGGGGCTGGAAACTGGCCCTCGTAGCTAGTACACGTCGTCGGTTTGGAGGGGGTTTCGGGAGCTGACCCACAGATGGCGCGGCCGTCACTGTTTAGAGATTGGACGCTGGATCAGGGTCCGTAACAGACTCGAACCCATACTCCCAGGAGCAACGCAACTGGTAACTATAGGGCGCCTTAATCCACTTGACCATCACGGCCGTCAAAAGGAAGTAAAAGCTGAGGCTATTTGAGCCACTTCACCGACGGCAACTCGGATGGTAATCTTGGGCATAGCATTTCACCAAATCACCTCATTCTTTGGGGCACACGTGAGGAACACAAATGCGAACAAGCCTGAATGGTCCCCAGGACTATATGCGAATGAAAACTCACACCCCAGAAGTGACTCGAACCCATACTCCCAGGAGCAACGCAACTGATAACTACAGGGCGCCTTAATCCACTTGACCATCACGGCCGTCAAATGGAAGTGATAGCCGAGGCTATTTAAGCCACTTCCCCGACGGCAACTCGGATGGTAATCTTGGGCATAGCATTTCACCAAATCACCTCATTCTTTGGGGCATACGTGAGGAACACAAATGCGAACAAGCCTGAATGGTCCCCAGGACTATATGCGAATGAAAACTCACACCCCAGAAGTGACTCGAACCCATACTCCCAGGAGCAACGCAACTGGTAACTACAGGGCGCCTTAATCCACTTGACCATCACGGCCGTCAAAAGGAAGTGATAGCCGAGGCTATTTGAGCCACTTCCCCGACGGCAACTCGGATGGTAATCTTGGGCATAGCATTTTACCAATTCACCTCATTCTTTGGGGCACACGTGAGGAACACAAATGCGAACAAGCCTGAATGGTCCCCAGGACTATATGCAAATGAAAACTCACACCCCAGAAGTGACTCGAACCTATACTCCCAGGAGCAACGCAACTGGTAACTACAGGGCGCCTTAATCCACTTGACCATCACGGCCGTCAAAAGGAAGTGATAGCCGAGGCTATTTGAGCCACTTCCCCGACGGCAACTCGGATGGTAATCTTGGGCATAGCATTTCACCAAATCACCTCATTCTTTGGGGCACACGTGAGGAACACAAATGCGAACAAGCCTGAATGGTCCCCACGACTATATGCGAATGAAAACTCACACCCCAGAAGTGACTCGAACCCATACTCCCAGGAGCAACGCAACTGGTAACTACAGGGCGCCTTAATCCACTTGACCATCACGGCCGTCAAAAGGAAGTGATAGCCGAGGCTATTTGAGCCACTTCCCCGACGGCAACTCGGATGGTAATCTTGGGCGTAGCATTTCACCAAATCACCTCATTCTTTGGGGCACACGTGAGGAACACAAATGCGAACAAGCCTGAATGGTCCCCACGACTATATGCGAATGAAAACTCACACCCCAGAAGTGACTCGAACCCATACTCCCAGGAGCAACGCAACTGGTAACTACAGGGCGCCTTAATCCACTTGACCATCACGGCCGTCAAAAGGAAGTGATAGCCGAGGCTATTTGAGCCACTTCCCCGACGGCAACTCGGATGGTAATCTTGGGCATAGCATTTCACCAAATCACCTCATTCTTTGGGGCACACGTGAGGAATACAAATGCGAACAAGCCTGAATGGTCCCCAGGACTATATGCGAATGAAAACTCACACCCCAGAAGTGACTCAAACCCATACTCCCAGGAGCAACGCAACTGGTAACTACAGGGCGCCTTAATCTACTTGACCATCACGGCCGTCAAAAGGAAGTGATAGCCGAGGCTATTTGAGCCACTTCCCCGACGGCAACTCGGATGGTAATCTTGGGCATAGCATTTCACCAAATCACCTCATTCTTTGGGGCACACGTGAGGAACACAAATGCGAACAAGCCTGAATGGTCCCCAGGACTATATGCGAATGAAAACTCACACCCCAGAAGTGACTCGAACCCATACTCCCAGGAGCAACGCAACTGGTAACTACAGGGCGCCTTAATCCACTTGACCATCACGGCCGTCAAAAGGAAGTGATAGCCGAGGCTATTTGAGCCACTTCCCCGACGGCAACTCGGATGGTAATCTTGGGCATAGCATTTCACCAAATCACCTTATTCTTTGGGGCACACGTGAGGAACACAAATGCGAACAAGCCTTAATGGTAACCAGGACTATATGCGAATGAAAACTCACACCCCAGAAGTGACTCGAACCCATACTCCCAGGAGCAACGCAACTGGTAACTACAGGGCGCCTTAATCCACTTGACCATCACGGCCGTCAAAAGGAAGTGATAGCCGAGGCTATTTGAGCCACTTCCCCGACGGCAACTCGGATGGTAATCTTGGGCATAGCATTTCACCAAATCACCTCATTCTTTGGGGCACACGTGAGGAACACAAATGCGAACAAGCCTGAATGGTCCCCAGGACTATATGCGAATGAAAACTCACACCCAGAAGTGACTCGAACCCATACTCCCAGGAGCAACGCAACTGGTAACTATAGGGCGCCTTAATCCACTTGACCATCACGGCCGTCAAAAGGAAGTAAAAGCTGAGGCTATTTGAGCCACTTCACCGACGGCAACTCGGATGGTAATCTTGGGCATAGCATTTCACCAAATCACCTCATTCTTTGGGGCACACGTGAGGAACACAAATGCGAACAAGCCTGAATGGTCCCCAGGACTATATGCAAATGAAAACTCACACCCCAGAAGTGACTCGAACCCATACTCCCAGGAGCAACGCAACTGGTAACTACAGGGCGCCTTAATCCACTTGACCATCACGGCCGTCAAAAGGAAGTGATAGCCGAGGCTATTTGAGCCACTTCCCCGACGGCAACTCGGATGGTAATCTTGGGCATAGCATTTCACCAAATCACCTCATTCTTTGGGGCACACGTGAGGAACACAAATGCGAACAAGCCTGAATGGTCCCCAGGACTATATGCGAATGAAAACTCACACCCCAGAAGTGACTCGAACCCATACTCCCAGGAGCAACGCAACTGATAACTACAGGGCGCCTTAATCCACTTGACCATCACGGCCGTCAAATGGAAGTGATAGCCGAGGCTATTTAAGCCACTTCCCCGACGGCAACTCGGATGGTAATCTTGGGCATAGCATTTCACCAAATCACCTCATTCTTTGGGGCACACGTGAGGAACACAAATGCGAACAAGCCTGAATGGTCCCCAGGACTATATGCGAATGAAAACTCACACCCCGGAAGTGACTCGAACCCATACTCCCAGGAGCAACGCAACTGGTAACTACAGGGCGCCTTAATCCACTTGACCATCACGGCCGTCAAAAGGAAGTGATAGCCGAGGCTATTTGAGCCACTTCCCCGACGGCAACTCGGATGGTAATCTTGGGCATAGCATTTCACCAAATCACCTCATTCTTTGGGGCACACGTGAGGAATACAAATGCGAACAAGCCTGAATGGTCCCCAGGACTATATGCGAATGAAAACTCACACCCCAGAAGTGACTCAAACCCATACTCCCAGGAGCAACGCAACTGGTAACTACAGGGCGCCTTAATCTACTTGACCATCACGGCCGTCAAAAGGAAGTGATAGCCGAGGCTATTTGAGCCACTTCCCCGACGGCAACTCGGATGGTAATCTTGGGCATAGCATTTCACCAAATCACCTCATTCTTTGGGGCACACGTGAGGAACACAAATGCGAACAAGCCTGAATGGTCCCCAGGACTATATGCGAATGAAAACTCACACCCCAGAAGTGACTCGAACCCATACTCCCAGGAGCAACGCAACTGGTAAACTACAGGGCGCCTTAATCCACTTGACCATCACGGCCGTCAAAAGGAAGTGATAGCCGAGGCTATTTGAGCCACTTCCCCGACGGCAACTCGGATGGTAATCTTGGGCATAGCATTTCACCAAATCACCTCATTCTTTGGGGCACACGTAGAGGAACACAAATGCGAACAAGCCTGAATGGTCCCCAGGACTATATGCGAATGAAAACTCACACCCCAGAAGTGACTCGAACCCATACTCCCAGGAGCAACGCAACTGGTAACTACAGGGCGCCTTAATCCACTTGACCATCACGGCCGTCAAAAGGAAGTGATAGCCGAGGCTATTTGAGCCACTTCCCCGACGGCAACTCGGATGGTAATCTTGGGCAGTAGCATTTCACCAAATCACCTCATTCTTTGGGGCACACGTGAGGAACACAAATGCGAACAAGCCTGAATGGTCCCCACGACTATATGCGAATGAAAACTCACACCCCAGAAGTGACTCGAACCCATACTCCCAGGAGCAACGCAACTGGTAACTACAGGGCGCCTTAATCCACTTGACCATCACGGCCGTCAAAAGGAAGTGATAGCCGAGGCTATTTGAGCCACTTCCCCGACGGCAACTCGGATGGTAATCTTGGGCATAGCATTTCACCAAATCACCTCATTCTTTGGGGCACACGTGAGGAATACAAATGCGAACAAGCCTGAATGGTCCCCAGGACTATATGCGAATGAAAACTCACACCCCAGAAGTGACTCAAACCCATACTCCCAGGAGCAACGCAACTGGTAACTACAGGGCGCCTTAATCTACTTGACCATCACGGCCGTCAAAAGGAAGTGATAGCCGAGGCTATTTGAGCCACTTCCCCGACGGCAACTCGGATGGTAATCTTGGGCATAGCATTTCACCAAATCACCTCATTCTTTGGGGCACACGTGAGGAACACAAATGCGAACAAGCCTGAATGGTCCCCAGGACTATATGCGAATGAAAACTCACACCCCAGAAGTGACTCGAACCCATACTCCCAGGAGCAACGCAACTGGTAACTACAGGGCGCCTTAATCCACTTGACCATCACGGCCGTCAAAAGGAAGTGATAGCCGAGGCTATTTGAGCCACTTCCCCGACGGCAACTCGGATGGTAATCTTGGGCATAGCATTTCACCAAATCACCTTATTCTTTGGGGCACACGTGAGGAACACAAATGCGAACAAGCCTTAATGGTAACCAGGACTATATGCGAATGAAAACTCACACCCCAGAAGTGACTCGAACCCATACTCCCAGGAGCAACGCAACTGGTAACTACAGGGCGCCTTAATCCACTTGACCATCACGGCCGTCAAAAGGAAGTGATAGCCGAGGCTATTTGAGCCACTTCCCCGACGGCAACTCGGATGGTAATCTTGGGCATAGCATTTCACCAAATCACCTCATTCTTTGGGGCACACGTGAGGAACACAAATGCGAACAAGCCTGAATGGTCCCCAGGACTATATGCGAATGAAAACTCACACCCAGAAGTGACTCGAACCCATACTCCCAGGAGCAACGCAACTGGTAACTATAGGGCGCCTTAATCCACTTGACCATCACGGCCGTCAAAAGGAAGTAAAGCTGAGGCTATTTGAGCCACTTCACCGACGGCAACTCGGATGGTAATCTTGGGCATAGCATTTCACCAAATCACCTCATTCTTTGGGGCACACGTGAGGAACACAAATGCGAACAAGCCTGAATGGTCCCCAGGACTATATGCGAATGAAAACTCACACCCCAGAAGTGACTCGAACCCATACTCCCAGGAGCAACGCAACTGGTAACTACAGGGCGCCTTAATCCACTTGACCATCACGGCCGTCAAAAGGAAGTGATAGCCGAGGCTATTTGAGCCACTTCCCCGACGGCAACTCGGATGGTAATCTTGGGCATAGCATTTCACCAAATCACCTCATTCTTTGGGGCACACGTGAGGAACACAAATGCGAACAAGCCTGAATGGTCCCCAGGACTATATGCGAATGAAAACTCACACCCCAGAAGTGACTCGAACCCATACTCCCAGGAGCAACGCAACTGATAACTACAGGGCGCCTTAATCCACTTGACCATCACGGCCGTCAAATGGAAGTGATAGCCGAGGCTATTTAAGCCACTTCCCCGACGGCAACTCGGATGGTAATCTTGGGCATAGCATTTCACCAAATCACCTCATTCTTTGGGGCACACGTGAGGAACACAAATGCGAACAAGCCTGAATGGTCCCCAGGACTATATGCGAATGAAAACTCACACCCCGGAAGTGACTCGAACCCATACTCCCAGGAGCAACGCAACTGGTAACTACAGGGCGCCTTAATCCACTTGACCATCACGGCCGTCAAAAGGAAGTGATAGCCGAGGCTATTTGAGCCACTTCCCCGACGGCAACTCGGATGGTAATCTTGGGCATAGCATTTCACCAAATCACCTCATTCTTTGGGGCACACGTGAGGAATACAAATGCGAACAAGCCTGAATGGTCCCCAGGACTATATGCGAATGAAAACTCACACCCCAGAAGTGACTCGAACCCATACTCCCAGGAGCAACGCAACTGGTAACTACAGGGCGCCTTAATCTACTTGACCATCACGGCCGTCAAAAGGAAGTGATAGCCGAGGCTATTTGAGCCACTTCCCCGACGGCAACTCGGATGGTAATCTTGGGCATAGCATTTCACCAAATCACCTCATTCTTTGGGGCACACGTGAGGAACACAAATGCGAACAAGCCTGAATGGTCCCCAGGACTATATGCGAATGAAAACTCACACCCCAGAAGTGACTCGAACCCATACTCCCAGGAGCAACGCAACTGGTAACTACAGGGCGCCTTAATCCACTTGACCATCACGGCCGTCAAAAGGAAGTGATAGCCGAGGCTATTTGAGCCACTTCCCCGACGGCAACTCGGATGGTAATCTTGGGCATAGCATTTCACCAAATCACCTCATTCTTTGGGGCACACGTGAGGAACACAAATGCGAACAAGCCTGAATGGTCCCCAGGACTATATGCGAATGAAAACTCACACCCCAGAAGTGACTCGAACCCATACTCCCAGGAGCAACGCAACTGGTAACTACAGGGCGCCTTAATCCACTTGACCATCACGGCCGTCAAAAGGAAGTGATAGCCGAGGCTATTTGAGCCACTTCCCCGACGGCAACTCGGATGGTAATCTTGGGCATAGCATTTCACCAAATCACCTTATTCTTTGGGGCACACGTGAGGAACACAAATGCGAACAAGCCTTAATGGTAACCAGGACTATATGCGAATGAAAACTCACACCCCAGAAGTGACTCGAACCCATACTCCCAGGAGCAACGCAACTGGTAACTACAGGGCGCCTTAAGTCCACTTGACCATCACGGCCGTCAAAAGGAAGTGATAGCCGAGGCTATTTGAGCCACTTCCCCGACGGCAACTCGGATGGTAATCTTGGGCATAGCATTTCACCAAATCACCTCATTCTTTGGGGCACACGTGAGGAACACAAATGCGAACAAGCCTGAATGGTCCCCAGGACTATATGCGAATGAAAACTCACACCCAGAAGTGACTCGAACCCATACTCCCAGGAGCAACGCAACTGGTAACTATAGGGCGCCTTAATCCACTTGACCATCACGGCCGTCAAAAGGAAGTAATAGCTGAGGCTATTTGAGCCACTTCACCGACGGCAACTCGGATGGTAATCTTGGGCATAGCATTTCACCAAATCACCTCATTCTTTGGGGCACACGTGAGGAACACAAATGCGAACAAGCCTGAATGGTCCCCAGGACTATATGCGAATGAAAACTCACACCCCAGAAGTGACTCGAACCCATACTCCCAGGAGCAACGCAACTGATAACTACAGGGCGCCTTAATCCACTTGACCATCACGGCCGTCAAATGGAAGTGATAGCCGAGGCTATTTAAGCCACTTCCCCGACGGCAACTCGGATGGTAAACTTGGGCATAGCATTTCACCAAATCACCTCATTCTTTGGGGCACACGTGAGGAACACAAATGCGAACAAGCCTGAATGGTCCCCAGGACTATATGCGAATGAAAACTCACACCCAGAAGTGACTCGAACCCATACTCCCAGGAGCAACGCAACTGGTAACTATAGGGCGCCTTAATCCACTTGACCATCACGGCCGTCAAAAGGAAGTAAAAGCTGAGGCTATTTGAGCCACTTCACCGACGGCAACTCGGATGGTAATCTTGGGCATAGCATTTCACCAAATCACCTCATTCTTTGGGGCACACGTGAGGAACACAAATGCGAACAAGCCTGAATGGTCCCCAGGACTATATGCGAATGAAAACTCACACCCCAGAAGTGACTCGAACCCATACTCCCAGGAGCAACGCAACTGGTAACTACAGGGCGCCTTAATCCACTTGACCATCACGGCCGTCAAAAGGAAGTGATAGCCGAGGCTATTTGAGCCACTTCCCCGACGGCAACTCGGATGGTAATCTTGGGCATAGCATTTCACCAAATCACCTCATTCTTTGGGGCACACGTGAGGAACACAAATGCGAACAAGCCTGAATGGTCCCCAGGACTATATGCGAATGAAAACTCACACCCCAGAAGTGACTCGAACCCATACTCCCAGGAGCAACGCAACTGATAACTACAAGGCGCCTTAATCCACTTGACCATCACGGCCGTCAAATGGAAGTGATAGCCGAGGCTATTTAAGCCACTTCCCCGACGGCAACTCGGATGGTAATCTTGGGCATAGCATTTCACCAAATCACCTCATTCTTTGGGGCACACGTGAGGAACACAAATGCGAACAAGCCTGAATGGTCCCCAGGACTATATGCGAATGAAAACTCACACCCCGGAAGTGACTCGAACCCATACTCCCAGGAGCAACGCAACTGGTAACTACAGGGCGCCTTAATCCACTTGACCATCACGGCCGTCAAAAGGAAGTGATAGCCGAGGCTATTTGAGCCACTTCCCCGACGGCAACTCGGATGGTAATCTTGGGCATAGCATTTCACCAAATCACCTCATTCTTTGGGGCACACGTGAGGAATACAAATGCGAACAAGCCTCAATGGTCCCCAGGACTATATGCGAATGAAAACTCACACCCCAGAAGTGACTCAAACCCATACTCCCAGGAGCAACGCAACTGGTAACTACAGGGCGCCTTAATCTACTTGACCATCACGGCCGTCAAAAGGAAGTGATAGCCGAGGCTATTTGAGCCACTTCCCCGACGGCAACTCGGATGGTAATCTTGGGCATAGCATTTCACCAAATCACCTCATTCTTTGGGGCACACGTGAGGAACACAAATGCGAACAAGCCTGAATGGTCCCCAGGACTATATGCGAATGAAAACTCACACCCCAGAAGTGACTCGAACCCATACTCCCAGGAGCAACGCAACTGGTAACTACAGGGCGCCTTAATCCACTTGACCATCACGGCCGTCAAAAGGAAGTGATAGCCGAGGCTATTTGAGCCACTTCCCCGACGGCAACTCGGATGGTAATCTTGGGCATAGCATTTCACCAAATCACCTCATTCTTTGGGGCACACGTGAGGAACACAAATGCGAACAAGCCTGAATGGTCCCCAGGACTATATGCGAATGAAAACTCACACCCCAGAAGTGACTCGAACCCATACTCCCAGGAGCAACGCAACTGGTAACTACAGGGCGCCTTAATCCACTTGACCATCACGGCCGTCAAAAGGAAGTGATAGCCGAGGCTATTTGAGCCACTTCCCCGACGGCAACTCGGATGGTAATCTTGGGCATAGCATTTCACCAAATCACCTCATTCTTTGGGGCACACGTG